>NC_056560.1:36229876-36263614 GCF_013358625.1 Macadamia integrifolia | reverse complement strand
CTCCATCAAGGCCCCCACCAATGCCAGATTAAACTTTTGGGTCTCTACAAGAATTAACCGGCACAGATAGGTATCATCAATCATCTCCTTTACCCTGCGAGGGAGCATCCTATGCCAGGACTGTACCATGTTTGGGTGGCTATAGGAGGACAAGGTAGGCGGTTCCTTCCCCTCATGCTAATGAAAATAATAAATAAATAATAAAAGAAGAGAAGCAGTAAAAAGCAAAAACAATACAAAACAAGAATAAAAGATGATCAAAATAAGGAATGAAATGTAAAGACTTACATAAAAGCCCTCAAGAATGTCAAATTCTCCAAAAAGCTCTTCCCCCAAGAACAAGATGAATATCTTCAAGAACTCCAAAAGCAAAATGAAGAACACCAAGAACAAGAGGAAAAACTTCAAGAAAAACCAGAGGGCTCTAGGAACTGACTTCACTTAGAAAAGTTAGAATGAAGAATGAACAGGGGAGGGGACCCATTTTATACAAGAAAGAAAAAAAAATTTAAGATTTCAGATCAAGCATCAAGAATCAAAAGTTTCCAAATAAACATCAAGAATCAAATTCTAAACCAAAAATCAAGAATCAAGTAAAAGTCAAGAGAAGACATAATTTACCCGGCCCCAGGTAGCCCAATCTCATTGACCCGGCCCCAGGAGGCCCAATCTCATTGACTTGGCTCCAAATGGCCTAATTGCATTTACCCATCCCAAGGCGGCACAATCTTATTAACCCGGCCCTAGGCAAACCAATCTCATTTATCCGGCCCCAGGCCGCTCAATCTTATTGACCAGGCCCCAAGTGGCCCAATTGCATTTACTCGGCCCCAGGTGACCCAATCACTTTTATTCGGCCCCAAGTGGCCCAATGTTGTTAACTCGGCCCTAGGAGGCCCTTCTTCTTTGAGTCGGATCCGAGTGGCCTGATCTCATAGTTCAGATCCATAAACTGGCATATGTGAAGCCCAGTTAAGGAAAATCCAAGCATCAAACGTTTTTTACTTGTTACAAGATTGGAAGAGCAGCGAATTCCTCTCTTGTAACCATCAGTCCTAGATAGTCCAGATTGGCTTGAAAGACCCAGTCTGGAGACCATATTTCCCTTAATTGGCACATGCGAAGCCCAGCTAAGGAAGAATCAGGATCAAAGTACTAATCTTTTTTTGTCGAATTGGAAGAGCAGTGAATTCCTTTCCCCCAATTGGTAGCCCAAGTAATTCCTAAAACTTTAGAGATATTATCTGTTGCATTTTTTTAACTCCATCGTAACTGAGCAAGATGACGGCAGTTTATGCTCCGGGTGACAAAATGTGGTTGTTCTTTTCTTTGCCCTTCAGCTGTTGGCACAGGCCTCGGCCAAACAAGGGCATTCTTTAGACACCCAGTTTTATCACCCTCCTCTAGCTATGATGAAATATGGATCTTGGGCGTGACTTCTGGCTTTTGACCGACAGAGATGCTAATGGAAACATTCCCCTACCCAAAACCCTAGAAATCCCTGCGTGGGAGAGAGGAAGGTATAATTTTGACTTTTCATATATGATGAAATCATGTCAAGATGACCATGTAGATAAATAGTGCTTGAAAACACGATTCTGACAATATATGATACGTCAAAATCAGGCCGACGGATATCTGTCAATCATCCCCAAAAAATCATGCCTTCTCGCACACGGACAGTCCTGCAGGAAACCTAGAAAAATATCTCACCTAACCTAAACACCCTAAAATTCATCCCCTACCTGCCCAGATAACCTTGAAACACTCTAAAAACTACCTTTTTTGGCTAATTCTTCTCTCTCCTCTCGCTTTTCTTAAAATTTCCTTTTCTTGCTAAACCTTCTCTCTCCTCTAGCTTTTTTGAAAACTATATTTTCTGGCTAAACCTTCTCTCTCTCGCTTTTTTGAAAATCACCTTTTTCCAACTAAAATTTCTCTCTTCTCCCATTTTTTCTGAAAACCCCCTTTTACCTACTGGACAAAAGCCCTCCCACCCATTTTTGCCTTCAAACCCCCTTTACCTGTTGGACAAAAATCCTATCTCTTCACTTTAGGCAAGAGCCCCCCTTTCGTCCACTGGATAAAGGGATTCCCCCTCTCCTATTTGGATGAAAAAAACTATAAATACCCCCTCCCTTAGGAAAAAAGAGACCAACAGACATCTGAATCCCCTATCAAAGTGAAATTTTCCTCCCCTCCCCCTCTTGATTTTCTTCTGATCTTTGGAGCGATCTTTGTCAAGATCGATAAACTCATTCGGATCTTCAAAGTGTTCTTTGGAATCTTGAAGATCATCAATCCAAATTCTTAGTTAGATCCAGTTTTTAGCCAAAAACAGTATGTTCTTGAGCCACCTCCCTTGAGTGTTCTTGAATGTTCTTGAGAGTTCTTGAGCGTTCTTGAGATAGAAACCCCCCCTTTTTTAGGTTCTTTGGGTCTATGAAGAGATCTTTGTTAAGATTTTAAACTCTGTTCAGATCTTCAAAGTGTTCTTCGAGACTTTGGAGTTCTTCAATCCATTTTTCGTCAGCCCGTTTCCTTTCAGAAATAGCCTTTCCTAGCCGAACCTCTGTTTGAGTGTCCCTGGAATATTTCTAGAAATAGCTATTCCCAGTGGAAGCTCTGCCAGAGTGCCACCTCATCCCAAGCCCAGAAATAGCCATTCCCAGTGGAAGCTCTGCCAAAGTGCCACCTCAGCCTAGCTCTCCCTTAGCCTATCCCTAGCGGAAGCTCTGTCGGAGTGCCACCTCATCCCAAACCTAGAAATAGCCTTTCCTAGCCGAACCTCTATCTGAGTGTCACTGGAATATTTCCAAAAATAGCCATTCCTAGCAGAAGCTCTGCCAAAATGCCACCTCAGCCTAGCCCTCCTTAGCCTATCCCCAGCGGAAGCTCTGCCGGAGTGCTACCTCATCCCAAGCCTAGAAATAGCCTTCCCTAGTCGAAGCTCTATTCAAATCCAAATCCAAAAATAGCCTTCCCTAGTCGAAGCTCTGTCCGAATCCGAAAGCAACCATTCCTAGCCGAAACTCTATCCAGATACCATCACAATCAACATCTCTCAAGAAAGGAAGTTGGAGGTCAAGACCATCTTTCCCTGAGTCAGAAGAACATGAAAGACAGTTTGAGCTGGTACCAATCAGGGGCCCACCCCTCTTGACCCGAAGCAGGGGTTAAGTTTAGGTATAATTTCTCAACCAACTTTTCATAATATAGACTTTAAACAGACCTTGTCTTCGTGTATATAGTAGATTGAATTCAATTAATGTATATATGTGTGATAACTTAGCCATGCATATGGAATAGTAATAATTGGGTGCTTAACACCTTCCCAACTCTGTAACCTGACACTTACCCCAAATCTCTGGACCAGACCAAATTTTGGGCCCTTTTCTCAGGATTAGGCCCACCCTCAGGTCCTAGGCCCATAACCCTAGGTGGCGACTCCAAACCCCATTTGCATGATCCTGATCCCCGAATTAAACCATCATCAAAACCCCGTCTCAAATGATGAATTTTACACTCTTTCGAAAGAGGCTTCCATGTATCTCCAAGTGGAGATACAACAGTGTGGGGCCCGCAAGCGAAGCACACACGACTCGAACCCCTCCCCCTCACATGAAGGTGAAAAGACAGTGAGAGAGAGAGGAGAGAGGATGGGGATGCACAGCCCATCCATCTCTGGTTGCTACCCTTACACCATCCAAATGAAGAGCAGTTATTCTACGGAAGGACCTTGACTAAGGTATTTCGACACTTTAGGATCAACTTTACTAATGAGAAAAAGAGTGGAGTGACTTCTACTCCATTTGATAGGTCCATCCTATTATGCACTTGGATTACAAGCTGGCACTGATGGGGAAGAGCCTACAATTGACCCACTTCAGGAGCCCATTGAGGAGAAAGGGCACCAGGACATAGTGGAGGACAATGAAAATGAAGAAGGACCTGAGTCAGATGAGAACAACCAACATGAGGACACATAGAGAAGAAATAAGCATGTAATTGTTCCACGAGAGATTCCTTAGGATACTTCCTCATTACCCCAGGGTACTATTCCACCACTGCCACCTCTAATAAGATTTTATTACATTCCCAACTCCTCCAACTTACTTTATAGTTGGATCATTTACCCTTTCCACTTCCTCAGGAGCATGTAGGATGTAATGTCCTATGTGGATAGAGGCTTTTCACATATACATTCTAGTGTCATTTCCATGGATTCTCAGGTTACTAGTAGGTTGGAGACTCTTAGCTCTCATGTATCTACTTTGGAGACATTTGCCCAGGGTTTGGCAAAATACTTAGGTGTTCAACCATAATTTAAGCCACTACAGTACAACCCATAACAGCCTCCATCATTTTCTTCTCAGCAACCATAATAGTGCAGCTTGACTACACCTGACATCCCTATTTGACTGACTCATGTGATCAATGCTTCGGTTTATGTTTATTTTTATGCTCACAATTTATGTTCAACTTGCCTTAGTTTGTATTAGGTCTATTTTCTAGTGGAATCTTTACTTGTCTTAGTCTGTCTTTTCTCTCTCTCTCTCTCTCTCTCTCTCTCTCTCTCTCTCTCTCTCTCTCTCTCTTATCTTATGTTCTCTTTGTCCAGTTGGTATGTAATTTCTATATATAAAGTTTATGCTCTTTTAATGAAATTATGTTTCGTTATCGGCTTGAGCACCTGTACTAGTCACCTACTTTGTCCACTATGTCTTACGCATTTATTTTGTAGTTTTAAATTTGAACACCTAATAATCACCATCAACCCTATGATCTTGTGCATTGAGAGTTTCAAAGAGAGCTTCATGCTCTGATACCACCCTGTCACACCTTGCCTTAACTATAGGCCAAGGTATGTGGTGTTGGATTCCCAACCCAGTTAGACTACCTCTACTAGGATCTCAGTAGCAGTCAACTAACTCACAATGCCACAACATCACTAACATAATTAGAGTACATATAAAAATCATAACTTGATATTACCAGTGGAGATCTCTCTACAATGATAAATACAATATCACATGCCCAATTTGAATTAACCCACAGTTACATAGATAATTATCATACATTCAATGTAAATAGAAACCACAACATCAGAAGGAAACAATTGTCCACTCCATAGTGTCTCGCAGACACAGCCTCACAACCTTTGCTGAACTCTTGTCCGCTTCAACTCTGGTTCCACCTTTTAGAAAGAGAAATCCATGAGGGGTGAGCTACACTAGCCCGATGATGGGTGAGTAGGCAAGCACACACATCCAATCATGATGCTAATGCCTACTCACAGAAATATCTATAATATACGATGCCATAAATGCATAGCCACATGATCCATTTTCCCTTAATATATTCTATTCTAATTACTAAGTCTCAAATGTGGGTATAAGTGCTATAAGGAACGTAGGTGGTATCCCCTCCCCAGTACGTTGGGCTCAAGAGATATAAGCTAGTTGCAAGCAAGCGTCAACTAGTCCTGAAAAGAACCTCGGTCCCCCTACCAAATCTTAAATAATAATCCTTGGTAGTCACACATCCATTACACTATACCACACCATCTGAAAACCATGCGTATAGTCTATTGTACCATGTTGTACCTACCTTAGATACAATACGTCATACCCAAGCATAGTAGTCCCCTAATACCTACCACCGAGTGGGATTAGCCAATACCTCACCCTCTATTGGCAAGGGGTTATAGCACTGGGATATGATCCTAGCCCAATGCAATCTAAATGAATCCATATCAGCCAATAGCAACCATACATCCACATCTCTAACCTCTAGATCCATGATACTAGAATCCTCCCCTTGGTCACACCATGCCCTAGACTACTAGAGCTATTATCATAATCATAATATTGACCCCTAAGCCCACAATACCGGAATCCTCACTCGGCCACACCGTACCTTAGCCCATCAATACTATGACTACAATCATACACCACATCATAATCCACATCTACAAAACCACAGTCACATCAATCACGATATCCAAAATCCACAAGTGCAATAATACATATACACAAAATACATCCATAACATGAAAACAAGTCAATATATGTGCGTTCAAAATCAAAAGATATAAACTCTCCGTAAAATAATCACAATCAACCACTCGCTGAATTCCCGTTATTGCATATCATCACCAAGTATCTTTCATTCCTAAATATTAATACAATTATTTAATATTAGATTTAGTTTATTCTATCCAAATACAGCCTTAATCCAAATTCAGTTGAAGTCCCTCACCAGAACTCAACCACAAACCAGCGATAAGAATACTAACCTATGTTAGCATCTATCTCATACGCTGACCTATGCTAGTCCAATAGACCTAGAGATTCAGGATATTGACTCAGCCCACACAGCCATTGTCCAACTATCCATCCAACAAGACAATATCATGAATGATTGGCCACCGACACCCCCACAGATGATTGGGGTAAGAAAGACAGTAGAAGCAGAGGGCATTTCCTCTGGAAAACCACCCACCAACAAGAGGGGCACCGGCCTGCCATAAGTACCCACAGGTGGAGGTTTTACTTTAGCTCCTAGTAGCTGCTGAACTTGCCATTGTTCTTAGCTGATCCTGCCCCTGTTTTACACCCACTTGGTTCCTCTGGGTACTTTTCTTGTGTGTGGATAGTCCCACACCATAGGAGTCAAGTCCAAGTAATTTTACCCCACTCCATCATGGTCTTCAATGCCACACTTGGCCTTCTTGGATGAATTCCAGCAGTGCACAGGTAAGCACAACCAACCTATGGTTCCTAGCAAAAGAAGCCACCACATTGGCCATGTACAAACCCAAAATCAGCTCTGGGGAAAGAATCTCTTGTTTCCAAAGTCCTATACTTATTTATAAGAAGTTACTGGGATGGTTGCAGGCCTACGCATTGTCCCAAGGTATGGTCGGCAACCCACAACACCACCCAGCATTGCAGTTAGGTCTCCAGCTTAGGGAATGGAAACCCCATGCTTGCACAGCCTATTCTCAACTTTAGGATAATTGGAGAATAATTTAAAGGGCTGTAATTATCCTAAAAGTATGGACAACAAACATATTTTTTTCAATTTACATGAATAATAATAATTAAATATATACTCTTATATGCAAACCCAATTTCAAGTCTTGGGTTGGCCAATTGCACACCTACAGCTCTCAATTCAGCTGTAGGGACCTACTGGGACCACATGAGACCTACACATTGTAGAAATGCAACCCTAAAACAATGCAGAAAACAACAAAAAAATAAGAACAAACAATGCACATAGGTATACGCGGTTCGGTCAGATTGCCTATGTCCTTGGTGAGATGAGATCCTGCTTCACTATTAATGGAGAATAGGGTTACAATGCTCATCCTCACACATCTCAATATTTCTTGTATTACAGAGAAAGAAACTCTTGCTACAAATATATGAACCACCGTGCTGCCTGTTGAGGCGCCTGCACCGATACTTCCTAGATTAAATTGTGACAGAATACAAGACATCATACACTAATGCACATTTACTAATTAGCAACTTTATAGCATGTTATCACTGCCAATTTCAGTCCTTGAAACTAAATTTACCAAAATCCTAGACTATAGGCATTTTCCCCAACCTTGGGTTGTTTAGCCTACAAATTCATCCCAATTGTGGCTAAAATAGGTCACAGAGACCACAATCATTATGTTTCCACCAAATTAATACAAACTAAACATACTAACATAATTTACTCAATCCCTGTAACTAAGTTTTGGACAATCCCGAAGTATGCAGTCCAAGATTCCCAATTTTATGTGTTTGTATGCCTAGGAAACCTTGCTAAAATTATTTTTCATATAATTAACCTACTGTATAGAGTACAAGGTTAGGATTTTCACCTTAATTTTTCAAGTACAATAGCAGGGAAGGTAGCAACACCTTATCCCAGCTTGGGCAACAGTTTTCGTCTCCTAATTTTCTTGCTTGATGAGCACATTGATGTGTGAAATCTTAGGTAGTAAAGCATGGATTTTTACATACTTAGAATGGAGCTACCTCGGGTTTTACTCTCTTTTTGTAGGTTTCATATTTAAAAGACCTTGGAGACTATCGAGTGCCATATCTCTAATTTTACACGAAAAGATGTCCTGTTTATTTTCATGGTTGTAAAGAGGATGAAATTCTGAGCAAGATGGGCATGTTGCATTAAAAGTACAAATTCGTTTTGGCACCCATACAACTGATTATTCTTTTCGGGTCAGAAAAAGAATAATGGACCACAACAGAACCGAGATGCCGGCCCAACCATTCTACAATTGTCCTAGGGGTATAAGAGAATATTTCAGATGCCAACAAAGGAGGGGCCCACCTTGGGTGCCACTCTCTCTCCTTGAGCGTGGAACACAAGATCTATTTTTTGGAGATTTGGTTGAAGATTCTCTATTTTCCACCTACTTAAAGACAAGGGGCATGGATGGAATTTCAAATTAAAATAGAAGATTGTCCAAATTGATGAAAGTAAGGAATAGAAAATTGTGCAAGAAGGTTTTTACGCATGAAGGAGAGAAAATAAAAAAGGAAAATAAAAAGGAAGGAGAAATCGTTGGAGATCTTTTCTCCCCTACTTTCTCTCCTTTTCTCTCCATTCTCTCCCCTCCACTTCATCACACAGTCCAAGAAGGGCCCACACTTGGACGTTCTCCTATTTTTTTTCCTATTTTCTCTCTTTTCTCTTTTCTCTTTTCTCTCTTATTTGTCACCTCATCAACAAGAATCTCAAAAAATCTCCTAAACTAGGAAACTAAAATTGTTGGACTACCTCCACATTCCCTATATAAGAGAGTCGACCAAAGAGGGAGTGAGCACTTCTCTTTTTAGGGTTTTCTCTCTTCCTCTTTTTTTCTCTAGGTTTCATTATGCTTTAGTTCTAATTTTAGTTCTTCTTTGCTTTTGCTTTGAATATTTTTGTAATTGGTTTTATTTAATTATGCATTGTCTTTTATTTTTATTTTTTATGCTATTCAAGTTATTCAAGTTGTAATTCTAATTTACTAATTCAAGGCTTAGATCTAGATGACAAGAACCAAGCTTTGGAGCATCTCTTTTCAAGTGCAAGTTTCTCTTCAAGATTTGTTCTCTCCAGGCCTAGAAATTTTAGATTTGGTTTATTCCAGATCTGGTTTTTAGGGCTGGTAGTATTTCAAATCGATCAAGTTTTTAATTCAAGGATTGAAGTTCAAGTAAGTAGGCTTCTACAGTAGTCTTCTCATCCCCCTTCTCATTCCCTCTTCTTGCTAACCATCATTCTTAATTTAGGATTTTAATTTTCAGTTTTACTTTGATGCTTTCCCTTCCCCCAAGGTCCTTGGCTAGATGATGTTTTGGCTTTGCCTCTCTCTAGCCATAAAACCATCATTTTACTTTTATTATTTCTATTGCATCCTTTTCTCTAAAGCTAAGTAGAAAAGCCCTTATAAGGGTACTCTATGGTCAAGTAGGGAAGCTCGTACTATTGGCAGTGCATCCCTCGGGCTAAGTAGAGATACCTACTTGTGTGCCTCTCTAGTTTTATTTCCTTTTTATTTTGTTTATTTATTTCAGCCCTTTTCTTTTCTTTTACTTTATTACCTTTTATTTATTTGCTTTGAGTATTTAGATTCCTAGACGATGAATGGTTAGAGTTAGATGTGAATGGTTAGGTTTTTAATTTCAATTGCAATTCCAATTTCCCTAGTTGTGTTGGTTAGGACATTCTTTTAGTTGCATGTGTTTTAGGGTGGTAGTTAGAAGTAGATCACAATCATCAATCTGCATACATTCACATTACTAGAAGAAGCCAAAAATAAAGTGGTTGCCTCTTTGTGTTCGACCGATAGCTACGATGATCCGTACGCTTGCAGTTACTTTTAAATCTCAAACAAGTTTTTGGTGTCGTTGCCAGGGAGATAGTTCCATGTTATTTTTTATTTTTTATTTTTGGTAAATTGGAGTGCTTTGCTTTCTTTTTCTTTGATCAATTATTGAATTCTTGAGAAGAACAACTTGCAATAATAGTTTTATCGGTGAAGGTCGCCAAACCTCAAAGTATGGTAAATACAGGTTTTGCCTTGTAGCAGTACCTCAGGAATTAAGCAACCCCGGATCCTTGCCGGTAAGCTCACAAAAAGCCAAAAAAAATCCATTTTATGCTTGTCTTATTCAAGTTGTGGGTAGTTTTCTATTGCATGAGTGCTATATGGGTATGTAGTACTAAGAATCGGTTAGAAATAAGAGATCCAACAAGTAGTGACCCTATGCATATACTCTTATGAATACCTTTTAATATAGGAAACCAACAGCAAAATCCTCCTCCTAAATCTCTGAAAGATAGGTTCTACCCGATTAGAGTAGCCCAACCTTCCTGCATAGTTCTACCATAAGCCCAGGGTAATAATTTTGAGCTCAAATCTCAGTACATCACTATGTTGCCCCACTTCCATGGGCTGACCTCTGAGGATGCATATCTATTCCATAGAGAAATTGAAGAGGTATGTGTTATAATTAAGATTCAATAGCTTTATGATGATGATGTTAAGCTTAGATTCATCACTTTTGCATTGAAAGACCAAGCCAAGAAGTGGTTGTATGAGTTACCCAAAAATTCTATAACCACATGGTTTTCCCAACTCACAAGACCAATAAGCTTAGAAGTGATATCCTCCAGTTTAGGCAAAAGCCTAGTGAGTCCTTTTCTAAACTTATGGAGAGATTCAAGGATCTACTCTAGGAATGCCCTCACCATGGCTTAGAATTTTGGCATTTATGCCAAATAACTTATGAGGCTATTGATTACCCAACTAAACAAATGATAGAGTCTATGTGCTCTGGGGGATTCACATCCTTTACAGATGAAGGAAAGGCATGGGAATTCTTACTTGACTTAGCTGACAAAACCCGTGAGTGGGAATCAACCCAAGAAAGTGAAAGAATCGTAGGAGGGAAAGGATATTTTGTGGATGCTATAGTAGCCAAGGAAGCCCACTTAGATAGTCTAATCAAAAGGATTGAGGCTATTGTTCCTAGAGAGCCATCATCAGTCAATCTGGTTAGGATGTGTAATTGGTGCCAGTCTCCTGGACATGTTATAGAAGAATGTCCCAACACCTCTAGGGGCACTTCCAATGACAATGTTAATGCCTTATATCAAAATAATCCATATAGTAACACTTAGAATCCATGGTGGAGAAATCACCCAAATTTCTGCTAGAACCAGAGGAACCAAGCAGGCCCTTCCAATTTTCATAATCAAGGTCAACCTAGACCCCAAAGGCCTCCCTTTGAACAACAACCTTTTGCCCAAAATACTTTTCCTAGGCCAAATGTAGGACCTTAGTCTAGTTTCTCTGGGCCCCATCTCCTATCATCTTATTAGCAACCCCCTGGGTTTACCAACACTAGAGAGGTAAGCAGATTAAGTGACTTGGAAAAGAATATGACCCTCCTCATGTCAAGCCATCAATGTTACACTCGTGCCCTAATCTGGTCTAATTTGAAACTGTTGTGACAGGCCTCGGATCAGAGATCAGAAGTACGATTGGGTTTTGGCTCGTGACTGTGCATTGCTGAAGGGGTAGAGATGACCCCACATGTTTGTGTATTGCATGCCTATCTAACTAGAGGAGATTCATACCTTTCAATCCCACATGATAAGTAACCCGACTCCCCACACTTGATTTTTGGCACGCATCATAATTACTGAAAGGCCTTGAGCATGTCTGAGGGCAGCCACCCGTGTGAGGCCAACCATGGGATAGCAAGATGTTAAGATTGTAAGTTATCTTAGCCATCAGAAACAAGCCACAAAAAGCAGCCTGGGCATGAATCCGGTGCCTGTTTCTGGTGGGTCCATAAGCTACTGTCGAGGTTTCGATGCCTATAGATCCCACCACTCGCATCGTAAATGGTTCTGGATGACCCCAAATCATCCTCCACACCTTTCTCTTGATGTGAACACCTAATGGACCTAAATGTGTGGGTCCTCGTGCCCTGAAACTCATTTTAACCCGATTAGTTCGAAAGAGGCCCAAACCAAACAAATCCTTAGGCCTAACTTAAGTAATAAGTTGGGAAATGAGGATTCATTTCCTCATTTCCCTTGTGCCCAACGTAGGAGAGGAGATAAAGAGGAGAGGAAGGAAGAAAAAGAGGAAGAATGAGGGGATTGAAGGCCTACCTTGGTGCCGGCTGCCGCCTTATTGTCGGAATCACTACCGGAGGTTAGTGCAACCTCCCATGCCACTCTCTCTCTTTATTTCGACCTAGGTAAAGCTAGGTATGGATGGGGTCTTAGTGTACACACCATGTTAGGGTTGTAGGATGGGTGTTCTACCCTCCCGGTGTTTTTGTCGAGCTCGAACCAAGCCTAGTGAGATCCGACAACATGTAATACCAAAAGACCAACTAGGGTTTTGATCATTCGATCGATGTATCTCCCAAACAACTTAGTGGAAATAGAATTTTTTTGGCTTAGAATGATGCTAGGGACATCCCCTACAAACTCCATGGAACAAATCCCAGCAATCGGGCCTGAGCCAGAAAGCCCCAAATTGTTGGACTGCCCTGTACCTCTACTAAAAACAGTCCATCGGATCCACTGGGTCTATTTTCGATGGCATATTTCTGATGGGCTTGGAGCCTTATGTGCTCTCTGTCACCTCCACCAAATATAGGTTTGATATTTCCAGTGGAAATACCCTATTTTCAATGGTTATTTCTGATGACAGTACTGTCACTTAGGGATAGTGTCTGTACATTTTGGTGGGTGACCTATGTGGGTCCCTCCCAATGTTTTTGACTTGTATTGATGTACGATTCCCTTATGTCTAGGACAGTGACATGCAAGTGTCCCGACCAAAATCAAATTGATCGATCGGTGGCCATACTTGAACCCGAACACGACCGATCGTAAAATAGGTGAGGGATGGACCATGTTTATTTTTTTAAATGTTTATTAATTATTTAATTGCTCACATGGTTAGAATTATATGTTTAATTGAAATTGTCATTTTACGATCATGATATGAATTATATGGAAATGTATGACGGGATCCAGTGTGGCTAAGGTAGTACCAGTACCATGATCTCCGTGTGTTTGGATGGGTGTGTGTGAGATGGAATCCGACGTGGCCGAGATGGTACCGGTGCCATGATTTTCGTATGCATGTTGAATTCATGCATTGATTATATGCATTAGAGTTAGTTGTAGTCGCGGGTTACACTTTGTGGCTAAGGTCTTACTGGTATCATGTACCTTGGGATTAGATTTAGAAATAGATACACTTCGTGATCGAGGTCTTGCCAGTGTTACGTAGTCCATACTCAACTGTTATTGCATGCTAGATTAGGTAAACAGTCTTAGGTTTCACTTTGTGGCCAAGGTCTCTCTAGTATCTTGTACCTGGGATTGTATTTGGAGATAGGTTACACTTTATGGCCAAGGTCTCTCCAGTATCTTATAATCCATGCTAACTGTATCACTATGAAGGCATGTAGTATATATGTGGTTAGGTATTCACTCCCTATGCTACACACCCTTGCCAACAGGGGTTAAGGTGTTGGATAACCCATTGTGGTATATTTGATGAGCCTTTCTGAAGTGCTACTCCCATGGTACAATGTGATTGTTACCGGAGGTGGGAACCTGTTCGGTGTGGCCAATTGTTATCAGTGTCGTGACTGCTAAGAGGGGGTTATCAGGGGTTTGCTAGGTGACCCATGGACGCATACAGGGACCGGCAAGCTTCTAATCATGGCTAGGGTTTGTATCGCTGTGTAGTCAATATCATTTCGGAGATGAGGGATATAGCCTAATGCGTCGTAGTAGCATTCACTAGACTTAGTTTGTATTGTTAGGTGGATAATGAACAAATGAACTGCATCACGAGCATCATGGACTATGTGTTTAATTTTCACAATCATGCATCATAAATTATTATCGCTATTGTCTTGCTTGGATGTGTTTGACCCCACCCCTCACTGAGCGAGTTGGAAAGCTCACCCCACGTATACACCCCTTTTTAGATGATGATGCAGGTACCGTGGTGCCGATGGTGGGTGATCCAGTATCTTCTGGGTTGGAGTATGGTGTGAGCGACTAGTGGATGCCAGAAGCAAAGGAGCACGATCAGGACTGTACTTGCAACCACTGTGCTTACGTCGCACCATGAGATTGTACATTATATTTTGATACTTTTGGATATAGTTGTGGATTGTATATTTTCTTGAGATTATAGCATGTCATAGATGAATGTAACAGAATAACTCGGTTATTGCTATTATATTACCATTAGATGTTTTCTCATTTTATTTATAAATTTTGCTACTATACTCTGATTCCGCTGCTTATACTAGTTTGTGATGTGAGATTATGAAAATGTTAAGGTACTACTATCAGAGATCTTGGTAGGTTTGTAAGACAGGTATGTGTCTTACTCACACCATCGGTATTCCTAATGGTAAGTTGGGTCTACCAGGAGTAGGGTGTGACAGTCAAAATCTTACGAGAGAACTCACACAAGTTGTCTCAATTTTGCGTGAGAGGAAGAAGGGAATGTTGCCCAGTCAACCAAAACCTAACCCTAGGCATCTGCCTATTAGTTCACAAGTACCAACTAATGCATTACTGAATGTATTACAAGGTTAAACCCAACAAGGTCCCTCCAACCAATGTCATTTTCTTATGCCCTTAGGAGTGGCTGAGAGTACCAATAAAGTGTTCCTAAATCTTTCTCATCTATTACTCCTGTTAACTCTCCTTCTATTGAGGACAGAAGTGTGCCTCTTATTCCAGGTTCGTCTGATGAACCTAAAGATTCTTCTGAAACTAAAGATGATTTGGTTGAGGAAACCAAATATGATTCCTCTAAAAAAGGATAAATCCCTAATAATCCTTATGTTCCTCCTGTCCCCTTTCCTAATCACTTGGAAAACAAAAAGGAGACTGCTTCCATGGATAAGATTTAGAAGTCTTTAAAAAGGTAAAAGTGAACATCCCTCTTTTGGATGTCATATCTCAAATCCCCGCCTATGCAAAGGTCCTGAAAGATTTGTGTACTCATAAGTGTATCACTAGTGTGCCCAAAAGGCGTTCTTGGCAGGTAACATTAGTTCCATAATAACTCAGCCTATAGCATCCAAGTATAACGATCCAGGGAGCCTTACCATAGCTTGTGTCATAGGTCAACACCAATATTGAGCATGCCTTATGTGACCTTGGCGCAAATGTGAATCTTTTGCCTTACTATATGTCACACCCCACTTCCAGTAGACCCAACTTATCATTAGGAGTATGGGTGGTGTGAATAAGACACGTACCTGTCTTACAAACCTACCAGGATCTCTGACAGTAGTACCATAATATTTCATAATTTCACATCACAAACCAACCAAAAGCAGTGGAATTAGAGTAGAGTAGCGTAATCATCAATAAAATGGGGAAATTATCTAGTGATAAAATATTATCTATAACCGAATTATCCTTTTACAATTATCCATGATGTATAACTAATAAGTTTAAAAGAAATGTACCATCCACATACTTGTATCAAAATCACTAGAAATATGCCGAACACCTTATGGTTCCATGTATGTGTAGAAATAACAAGCACAGTACTGGCTATGCTCCTCCGTGTTCGGCATCCACCAGTCGCTTACTCTGTACTCGGGTCCAGAGGATAGAGAATCACTAGCCATGGGCACGATTGTACCTGCATCATCATCTAAAAAGAGGGTGTATACATGGGGTGAGTTTTCTAACTTGCTCAGTGAGGGGTGGGGTTCAAGCGCATCCAAGTATAACAACCGCAGTAATAATTTATGATGCACAATTGTCGAAATTAAACATATAGTCCATGATGCTCGTGATGCAATTCATTTATTTTATTATCCACCTAACAATACAACTAAGTCTGGTAAATGCTACTATGGCACATTAGGCTGTATCCCTCATCTCGGAACCGCCATTGACTATATAGGGATATAAACCCTAGTCGTGAATAGAAGCCTGTCGATCCCCGTATGCATCTATGAGTCACCCAGTAAATCCTTAATAACACATCGGCCACAAAGTGTAATCCGTGATTACAACTAACTCTAATGCACATACTCAATGCATGAATATAACAAGCTTACGAAAATCATGGCACTGGCACCACTCGGCCATGCCAGATTCCATCTCATCCATACAACCAAACACACGATGGTCACGGTATCGGTACCACCTCGGCCACACTGGATCCCGCCATACATCTCTATTACAATTCATATCATAATCATAAAAATGAAATATGTGCTAGAAAATCATCATTTGAAAAATTAATAATCCTACACATGTGAGCAATTCTATAATAATAAAATAATCCAAAAATAAAGCAACCATCCCTCACCTTGTTGATCTCTGCTTGTGTTAGGGTTCAAATAAGTCCACCAATCAATCCACTCAGTTTTGGTCTCGGGGCATGTGCAAGTCACTATCCTAAACACAAGGGAAATGTACATCAGTACATGTCAGAAAGATCGGGAGAGGCCCACTTGGGCCATCCCCAAAAGGTAAAGACAAGGTTTTCCAGTGACAGTAATGTCACTAGAAATAGGGTATTTCCACTGGAAATATCAATGTTGTTTTCGGTGGTGGTGACAGAGAGCTCATAAGATTCTGTGGTTCACTGGAAACAACACATTAGAAGCAGGCCCAGTGGATCCGGTGGCTTCCTTCTGGTGGCAGTACAGATTATCCACTCAAATTAGGGCTTTTCGGTTGGGGCTGATCATCGGGATTTGTTCCATGGAGTTTGTAGGGAATGTTCCTAGCATCCTTCTAAGTCAATAAAATCCCGATTCTACCAAGCTATTTAGGAGATACGTTAATGAAACGATCAAAACCCTAGTTGGTCATTTGGCACTACTTGTTGCCGAAGCCCACCGGGCTTGGTTTGAGCTCGACAACAGCACTGGAGAGATAGAATACACATTCAACAGCCTCAACATGGTTTTTACACTAGGATTCCATCCAAACCTAGCCTAATCTAGGTCAAAATGAAGAGAGAGAGTTGTATGGAAGGTTGTACTCACCTCCAGTAGGGATTTTCAACAATGATGCGGCAGCCAAGACCAAGGTAAACTCTTCCCTCCTTCTTCCTCTTCCTCTTCTTCTTCTTTTCCTTCTTCTCTCCTTTTCTCTCCCACGTTTGCACACAATGGGAAATGAGGAAATGAATTCCTCATTTCTAACTTATAAGTTAAGTTGGGCCTTAGGGTCCGTTTGGTTGAACCCTATTCAGACCGATCAGGTTAATACGACTTTCAGAGCCCGAGAACCCAACTATTTAGGTTCACAATGTGCTCACATCACGAGAAAGATGTGGAGGATTATTTGGGATCATCCAATACTGTCTACGATGCGAGTGGCAGGACCCACTAGCATCAGAACCTTGACAGCAGCCTGTTGGCTCACCGAAAACAGCCCACCAGATTCAGGCCCTATGCTTCCGGTGGTATTTTTCGGTGGCTTGCTATCTTGACTGCTTGTTGTCCAATAGCTGGTCTTGCATGGGTGGTGTCGTGCTCGTGGTCTTTCGAAAACTCTGGTATGTGCCAGGATTTATGTGTGAGGAGTTAGGTTACTAACCGTCTAGGATCGGAAGGTACGAATTCCCTCTAGATAGATTGGCACACGATAAACGAACACTTGGGGTCATCTCTCCCCCTTCGACAATGGGCAGCTATGAGCCAAAACCATTCTGTTCTTCCTATCTCTGGTCTGAGACCTGGCATAACAGTTCAAATTAGACCAAGTCAGAGAACGGGTGTAACACCATATGTACAAGCACCTAGGATTGAGAGAATTTAAAGCCACTAGAACTACTCTTCAGTTGGTAGATAGGTTTGTTAAGATTCATAAAGGGATGGTTTAGGATGTGTTACTCAAGGTAGGGGAATTTATTTTCCTTGTTGATTTCATTGTGTTAGATACCAAGCCCTTCTCAACCAACGATGAGATACCAATAATTATAGGAAGACCATTCCTAGCTACAAGTAATGCATTAATCAATTGTTGGAATGGTTTCCTAAGGTTATCTTTTGGCAACCAAACTATTTAGTTTAACATGTTTAGGATAGGCAAGCAACCACATATGGAAGAAGAGATCAATATGCTTGAGGATTTTTTAGATTTTTCTAATGATTTAATTACCAACTTTGATATTGATTTTGATTCAGAATTTCAAGAGTGTATGGATGAGTTGGATGATGATAGTGAAAATTTCTTTTCTGAAGTCTTGAGTCTTCACATATTTGTGGGGCCCTTAGGACCCCTTTCCAATTCCATTCCCAAATCTTCCACAGTTGAGCCCCAGAAGCTAGATCTTAAGGAGTTGCTATCTAATTTGAGGTATGCTTTCTTAGGGCCTGACCAAACTCTTCCAGTAATAATTTCTTCAGATTTGACTTCTAGCCAGTAAGTGGAATTACTTAAGGTGTTAGAAGACAATGTGGAAGCCCTAGGTTGGACCATGGCTGACATCAAGGGTATAAGCCCTTCTATTGTGTAACATCATATACATCTTATGGAGGACTCAAAACCATCCACAGAACCCTAAAGAACAGCTAATACAGTGATGATGGAAGGCATTTAGAAAGAGATGCTAAAGTGCTTGGATCATGGAATCATTTATCCTATTTCTGATAGCCAATGGGTAAGCCTAGTTTATGTAGTGCCTAAGAAGTTTGATGTTACTGTAGTTCCTAATGCCAATAAAGAACTGATTCCAACCTCTGTCCAATCAAGGTGGAGAGTGTGTATAGACTACAAAAAACTTAATACGGCAAGATGAAACTATCACTGCCCATTACCATTAATTGACCAGATGTTAGAGAGGTTAGCTAGACATGAATACTATTATTTTTTTTATGGATATTTTGGCTATAATCAGATCCCAATTGCTTTAGAGGACTAACATAAGACCACTTTTACATGCCCATATAGAACATTTGCTTACAGGCGTATGCCCCTTGGGCTTTGCAATGCCCCTACTACATTCCAACGATGTATAATGAGCATCTTTTTTGACATGATCAAGAAATTCTTAGAAGTAATTATGGATGACTTTTCAATTCATTGGAATTCCTATTCTGAGTGTCTTCACCATCTTTCCCTAGTTTTGAAAAGGTATATCTAAGAATTTGGTTTTGAATTGGGAGAAATTTCATTTTATGGTTAAATCTGGTATTGTTTTAGGCCATGTAGTATCCAAGGAGGGGAATTAAGGTAGATAGAGCCAAAGTGGATTTAACTGATAATTTACCACCTCCCCAATCTGTTGAGGATGTCCGATCTTTTCTCGAGCATGCTGACTTCTACAGGAGGTTTGTTAAGAACTTTAGTTAGTTAGACCAACCTCTCACTACATTACTTAACAAAGATCAAACTTTTAAGTTTTTTAAAGAGTGCCTAGAATCCTTCAAGCACCTTAAGAAGGAGTTGACCAATGCACCCATTGTTCAACCACCTGTTTGGATTGAGCTTTTTGAACTGATGTGTGATTCTTCAGATTTTGTTATAGGAGTGGTTTTGGGTCAAAGGATTAATAAGATGCCTACTGTCATTTACTATGCTAGTAGGACCCTAAATGGTGTACAACTCAAATATACAACCACTAAAGAATTTTTAGCTATTTTGTTTGACTTAGAAAAGTTTTCGTCTTACTTAGTTGGGTCACATATGGTGGTGTACATTGATCATTCCGCTCTTAGATACCTAGATTAGAAGAAGGATGCCAAAGCCCATCTCATTAGGTGGGTTTTACTTTTGTAAGAGTTGCGATTTGGAAATTAGGAATAAGAAAGGAGTTCAAAACCGAGTTGTAGACCATTTATCCCGGCTTTCCAATTCCTTGACTGTCGATTCTCCAGTCAACGAAAATTTCCAGATAAACAGTTACTTGCAGTGTCTAATGAACCATGGTTTTCTGACACAAATGACTAACTTTAACCCAGGTATGAGCCCCTTGCATTGTCTTTGCTTTTAATTCTTTCCATGCATTGAGGACAATGCATGACTTAAGTGTGGGGGAGGGAAACCAGTTTCTGTTTGTTTTTTTTCTTTGCTTTCTTTTTTTTTCTTTTGTTTTTGTTTATTTTTTTATTTTTTTTTTTAAGCTTGCTAGGGATATAAGTCCTACTTTGGCTTTTGGCTAATACCATTCGGTTGCTTGATGTATGAAAGTAATTATTTTGATTATGGTACCCATCTTAATCACATAAAAACCCTATTGAGAAAAAGGAAACAAGCTTGTGTCTTGAGATGGGACTCTCTTTTGAAAAATAAGAAACCCTTATTTTACAATGTTGGACCATATATAAGTCTGTGGGTTCCTTGTACTCTTTATTTGGAGTTGAGACTTTCTTTTTTGATTGGCATGAATTGAAAAATACACAATTTTAAATGAAGTGTGGAAAGTGATATAAATGAAAAGTAAAAGTTTATTTCCTTACAACTAAACAAGGTATTGTGCCTCAGGAAGCGTGGTGTCTTGATCAAAAGTCGTAGAGAGGAAACTTCTGAAAGAACTCTAGCATCACTATCTATATGGGCATTGTTTGAGATTTAAAATGTAACCACAAGCGTACGGATCAGTATAGCTACGGGTCGAACACAGGGAGAGCAGCCACTTTATTTTTTATTTCTTTTAATAATGCGAAAGTGAATTGATTAATGGTTGTGATCTAATTCTAATTACCGTCCTAAAAATAACGTCCTAACCATTCGTCATCTAAGAATTTAAAGACGCAAGCCACGCAATTAAAATTAAATAAATAAATAACTGAAAATAAACAACCCACGCAATTAAAAAAAATAATAATAAAGGAAAAAAAAATAAAAGCTGAAATAAAAATAAAGTAAAAGAAAGGGGATAAAGCTAGAGAGAGACTCACAAGTAGGTTTCTCTACTTAGCCCGAGGGATGCATCATAATATGAGCTTCCCTACTTGACCAGAGAGTCACTCTTACAAGGGTTTCTCTACTTGGCTTTAGGGAAAGGGAGACAATTAAAATAAAAGCAATAAATTGATGGTTCTATGGCTAGGAGGGGCAAAGCCAACACATACACTAGCCATGAACCTTGGGGGAAAGGGATAGCAATAATGTAACGACTGAAAATAAAAATCCTAAATTAAGAAAGAAAGGGTAGTCAGAAGAGGGAATGAGAGGGGGGAGAGAAGACTACTGAAAGGAGCCTACTTACTTGAATCAATGCTTGAACTTGAAAAAAAATTGCTCCACGGCTCGTGATCTTCTCACCTAGATCTAAGCCTAGAACTATAACTTAAAAAATTACAACTCAATTGCATAAATCATAAACATAAAAAGGCTGAATAAGAATAAAAGAGTGCTTATTAATTGAAATAAAAAAAAAAACTATTACAAAAGTGATTAAAGAAAAGATAAAGAAGAACTAAAACTAAAGAGAGAGCAAGAGAAAGAGAGAGCAACTAAAAAAAACTAGAAGAAGAATGAATTGTGTCTCCTCCTCTTACATGAGTTGTATTTATAGGGAATGGAGAGGTAGGGTAACAATTTTCTCTTTCCTAAAAGAGAGAAACCCACAATTGATTGTGAGATCTTTTGAGTCCAAAAGTGCTAAGATGGAGGAGAGAGAAGAGAGAAATAAATTTTGAGAAATTTCCTAAAATTTTTTGCTTATTTTCTTTCCTTTTTTTTTTCTAATTTATTTTTCTTCTTTTTTTCTCTCTCCTAGGGACGATTTTTTTTTCTTCCTTTGTGTGATTTGGACAATCTTTGGTGATGATGTGGAGGAGAGAGAAGATTTGGACAATTTTTGGTTCTCCCCTTTTTTCTCTTTCCTTTTTTTTTCTTCTCTTCTTGCTTCCACGATTTTGCTTTCCTTTTTTTTTTTCTTTTTCTTCTCTTCTTGCTTCCACGATTTTGCTTGCTTCTAATTTGATGTGGAAATCCCCTCCATGCCCTTAGTGCTTTAAGTGAGTGAAAAGCAGGAAATCTTCAACAAATTCTCTAAAAAAAACAACCATGAGATTCGAACTTGAGACCTCTTGGTGAGCAAGGGAATTTTGTACACCATAGCTCACCAACTAAGCTAGGTAGTTGTTGTTACCAAAAACAAATCTTTAATCACTTAAGGATGTGGTCCATCGATCCTTGTTGGCATTTGGAGTATTCCTTGTACCTCTGGGACAATTGCAAACGGGCTGGTTCTGCATCTCGGTTCAGTTCTGATCCATTATTCTTTTTTCTGACCCGAAAAAGAATAATCATTTGTACGGGTGACCAAACGAATGTGTACTTTTAATTGAACACGTCCATCTTGCTCAGAATTTCGTCCTCTTCGCAACCATGGAAAGAAATAGGACCTCTTTACGTGTAAAATTGAAGATATAGCTCCCGATAGTCCTTAAGGCCTTGAAAATATAAACCTGCAAAAAGAGAGTAAAACCCAAGGTAGCTCCATTCTAAATATGTAAAATGCATGTTTTACTACCCTAGATTTCACACATAAATGTGCTCATCAGAATTCCCCACACTTAGACTTTGCTAGTGCTCGAGCAAAACAAAAAGAAAAGAATAAAAATAAAAAAAACCTAACTCACTTTCGTAGGAATCACGGTTGCACTTAGCATGTGCAACAAGCCTTTAAACCCCTAGGTCACCCCTAGTGGACGAGTTGTGTCTCGTGGGTGTTTTTAGTGAAATACACCCAAAATTCAGAATAAACAGATCCCAACTTTGGCTAAAGGTAAGGCTCATACCGATCCGGAGCAAAGATAATTTCTCTTACAAGGGACCCCCACACTTGAACTTTTATTACCCTTTATCACTTCCAGGCAGTAGCATATTTCTTAATTTGGAACTCACCTCGTCTTTTCCAAAACATCCTTATCTTAAGGCAAAACCACTTGTGAAGAAATAGGGAACCAATGACTAAGGCGTTGGAGTGTTTTTGACCAAACATGTTACCAAGCATTAATGACATTTGCACATTTTTTTCTCTTTTTTTTTTCTGCTTAATAAACTCTATTCTGCTCCACTACTTTTGGCCTGAATGACATGGTGGAGCAAACACCAGACACCCAAGTTACTATGTAGCTTCGCTTTTTGCATATGTCCACAAAGGCAGTGATGCTAGAGTTACTTCAGAAGTTTCCTCCCAAGGAATTTCGATCAAGACACCACGCTTCCTGAGGCGCAATGCCCTGTCTAGTTCCAAAGGAATCAACTCTTATTTTTCTTTATACCACATTTCTCAATTCATTTAAAATTGTGCATTTGTCAACCCATGCCAAATTAAAAAGAAGGTCTCAACTCCAAATCAAAAGTACAAGGAACCCACAGACTTACATATGGTCCATCACCATAAAACAGGGGTCTCTTATTTTTCAAAAGAAAGTCTCATCTCAAGGCACATGCTTGTTTCTTTCTTCTCAACAGGGTTTTTATATGTTCAAAATGGGTACCTTAATCAAAAATTTTATTTTCATACATCAAGCAACCGAATGGTATGATCATTAGCCAAAAGCCAAAGTAGGACTTNTTGAGGACAATGCATGACTTAAGTGTGGGGGAGGGAAACCAGTTTCTGTTTGTTTTTTTTCTTTGCTTTCTTTTTTTTTTTCTTTTGTTTTTGTTTATTTTTTTATTTTTGTTTTTAAGCTTGCTAGGGATATAAGTCCTACTTTGGCTTTTGGCTAATACCATTCGGTTGCTTGATGTATGAAAGTAATTATTTTGATTATGGTACCCATCTTAATCACATAAAAACCCTATTGAGAAAAAGGAAACAAGCTTGTGTCTTGAGATGGGACTCTCTTTTGAAAAATAAGAAACCCTTATTTTACAATGTTGGACCATATATAAGTCTGTGGGTTCCTTGTACTCTTTATTTGGAGTTGAGACTTTCTTTTTTGATTGGCATGAATTGAAAAATACACAATTTTAAATGAAGTGTGGAAAGTGATATAAATGAAAAGTAAAAGTTGATTTCCTTACAACTAAACAAGGCATTGTGCCTCAGGAATCGTGGTGTCTTGATCGAAATTCGTAGAGAAGAAACTTCTGAAAGAACTCTAGCATCACTATCTATATGGGCATATGCAAAAAGCGAAGCTACATAGTAACTTATGTGTCTGGTATTTGATCCACCATGTCATTCAGGCCAACAGTAGTGTAGTAGGATAAAGTTTATTATGAAAAAAAAAAATCACACAGCAAAAAGCATGTGCAAATGTCATCAATACCTTGGTAACATGTTTGGTCAAAAACACAACAACGCCTTAGTCCTTGGTTCCCTATTACTTCACAAGTGGTTTTGCCTTAAGATAAGGATGTTTTGGAAGAGACAAGGTGAGTTTCGAATTAAGAAATACGTTTGTGCCTTAAATTGATATGGGGTAGTAAAAATTCAAATGTGGGAGTCCCTAGATCAAGTGTGAGGATTTATCTTTGCTCCGAATCGGTATGGCCCTTACCTTTAGCCAAGGTTGGGATTTATTTTTTTCTAAATTTTGGGTGTATATTTACTGTAAACACCCATGAGACATAACTCGTCCTCTAGGGATGACCTAAGGGGTTTAAAGACTTGTTACATATGTTAAGTGCAATCATGATTTCTACGAAAGTGAGTTAGGTTTTTTATTTTTATTCTTTTTCTTTTTGTTTTGCTCGAGGACTAGCAAAGTCTAAGTGTTAGGGAGTTCTAATGAGCACATTTATATGTAAAATCTTAGGTAGTAAAAGCATGCATTTTTACATATTTAAAATGGAGCTACCTTGGGTTTTACTCTCTTTTTACAGGTATTGTATTTTCAAGGCCTTAAAGACTATCGGGCGCCATATCTCTAATTTTACACGTAAAGAGGTCTTGTTTCTTTTCATGGTTTAAAGAGAACGAAATTCTGAGCAAGATGGATGTGTTGCATTAAAAGTACACATTCGTTTTGACACCCGTTCTTTGAGATTTTAAAATGTAACTCCAAGCGTACGGATCAGTGTTGCTAGGGTCGAACACAAGGAGAGCAACCCCTTTATTTTTTTTTCTTTTAATAATGCGAAAGTGAACTGATTAATGGTTGTGATCTAATTCTAATTACCATCCTAAACATATGTATCTAAAATAACGTCCTAACCATTCGTCATCTAAGAATTTAAAGACGCAAGCCACGTAATTAAAATTAAATAAATAAATAACGGAAAATAAACAACCCACGCAATTAAAAAAATAATAAAGGAAAAAATGCTAAAATAAAAATAAAGTAAAAGAAAGGGGATAAAGCTAGAGAGAGACTCACAAGTAGGTTTCTCTACTTAGTCCGAGAGATGCATCATAATATGAGCTTTCCTACTTGACCAGAGAGTCACTCTTACAAGGGTTACTCTACTTGGCTTTAGGGAAAGGGAGACAATTAAAATAAAAACAATAAATTGATGGTTCTATGGCTAGGAGGGGCAAAGCCAACACATACACTAGCCATGAACCTTGGGGGACAGCTGAAAAAATCCTAAATTAAGAAAGAAAGGGTAGTCAGAAGAGGAAATGAGAGGGGGGAGAGAAGACTACTGAAGGAGCCTAATTACTTGAACTTCAACCCTTGAACTGAAAACTTGATCGATTTGAGATACTACCAGTACTAAAAATCAGATCTGGAATAAACCAAATCTGAAATTTCTAGTACTAGAGAAAACAAATCTGAAGAAAAAAGAAATTGAACTTGAAAGACATGCTTCATAGCTTGTTCTTGTCACCTAGAACTAAGCCTAGAACTAGAACTTGAAAATTACAACTTGAATTGCTTAAACAATAAAAATAAAAGACTGAATCAAAAACAAAAGCCCTTGCATTAATTGAATAAGAAGAACTTACAAAAGTGTTTAAAGCATAAACCTAGAACTAGAGCTAGAGAAAGAGAAAACTAGAGAAAGAGATAGAGCAACTAAAAAAAAACCCTAGAAGAAGAATGAGTTGTCCCTCCTCCTCTTACATGAGTTGTATTTATAAGGAATGGGGAGGTAGGGTAACAAATTTCTCTTTCCTAAAAGGGAAAAACCCACAATTGGTAGTGAGATCTTTTGAGACCAAAAGTGCTAAGGTGGAGGAGAGAGAAGAGAGAAATAAACTTAGAGAAATTTCTTATAATTTTTTTTTGCTTATTTTCTTTCATTTTTTTTTGTTTCATTTATTTGTCTCTTCTTTTTCTCCCTCCAAGGGACGATTTTCCTTCTTGCTTTGTGTGATTTGGACAATCTTTTGGTGATGATGTGGAGGAGAGAGAAGATTTGGACAAGATTTATTTCTTCCTTTTTTTTTCTTTCCTTTTTTTTTTCTCTTCTTGCATAGGAAACCCCTCCCATGATTTTCCTTGCTTCTAATTTGATGTGGAAATCCCCTCCATGCCCTTAGTGCTTTAAGTGAGTAAAAAGTAGGAAATCTTCAACAAAATTCTCCAAAAAAAGACAACCATGAGATTCGAACTTGAGACCTCCTAGTGAGCAAGGGAATTTTACACACCATACTCACCAACTATAGTAGGTAGTTGTTGTTGGAGAGATATGACGCTCGATAATGCTTAAAGTCTTTAAAATACAAAACCTACAAAAAGAGAGTGAAACCCACGGTATCTCCATTCTAAATATATAAAATGCATGTTTTATTACCCTAGATTTCACACATAAATGTGCTCATCAGAATTCCCCCACACTTAGACTTTGCCAGTCCTCGAGTAAAACAAAAAGAAAAAGAATAAAAACAAAAAACCTAACTCACTTTTGTAGGAATCACGGTTGCACTTGGCATGTGCAACAAACCTTTAAACCCCTAGGTCACCCCTAGTGGACGAGTTGTGTCTCGTGGGTGTTTGCAGTGAATATACACCTAAAATTCAGAATAAATAAATCCCAACCTTGGCTAAAGGTAAGGCTCATACCGATCCGGAGCAAAAATAATTTTTCTTACAAGGGACCCCCACACTTGAACTTTTATTACCCTTTATCAATTCCAGGCACTAGTATATTTCTTAATTTGGAACTCACCTCGTCTCTTCCAAAACATCCTTATCTTAAGGTAAAACCACTTGTGAAGAAATAGGGAACCAATGACTAGGGCGTTGGAGTGTTTTTGACCAAAACATATTTCCAAGCATTAATGACATGTACACATTTTTTCTTCTTTTTTTTTTTCACTTAATAAACTTTATTCTACTCCACTAATTTTGGCCTGAATGACTTTGTGGAGCAAACACCAGACACCCAAGTTACTATGTAGCTTCGCTTTTTGCATATGCCCACAAAGACCGTGATGCTAGAATTCTTTCAGAAGTTTCCTCCCTAGGAATTTTGAACAAGACACCACGCTTCCTGAGGCACAATGACCTGTCTAGTTCTAAGGGAATCAAATCTTATTCTTCTTTATACCACATTTCACATTTCATTTAAAATTGTGCATTTGTCAACTCATGCCAAATTAAAAAGAATGTCTCAACTCCAAATCAAAAGTACAAGGAACCCACAGACTTACATATGGTCTAACACCATAAAATAGGGGTCTCTTATTTTTCAAAAGGAAGTCCCATCTCAAGACATAGGCTTGTTTCTTTCTTCTCAACAGGGTTTTTATACATTCAAAATGGGTACCTTAGTCAAAACTTTTATTTTACTCATTAATGAAGCAACCGAATGGTATGATCATTATCCAAAAGCCAAAGTAGGACTTCATCCTTTAGCAAGCTAAAAAAACAAAAAGAAAAACAAATAAAACAAAGTGGAAAAAGTAGAAACTGGTTTTCCTCCCCCACACTTAAGTCATGGAATGTCCTCAATGCATGGAAATAATTAAAAATGAAGACAATGCAAGGGGGTCATACCTGATTAAAAGTTAGTCATCAATGTAAAGAGGTTTATGGAGATCCATGACCTCTTCACTACCAGTAGTAGGAAACTCGAGGAATGGTTTCAAACGCTGACCATTAACCTTCGAAATTACCCCTGTTCTTAGATTCAAAATCTCCACAGCCCCATAGGGATGTACATTATGGACAATAAACGAGCCATCCCATCAGGATCTAAGCTTACCAGGGAAAAGATGCAATCGAGAGTTGTACAATAAGACCTTATCACCAATTACAAAAGATTTACGCAGAATATGCTTATCATGGAAAGCTTTGGTCTTTTCCTTGTAAATTTTAGAACTTTCATAAGCTTCATTCCTAAGTTCCTCCAACTCAGATAGTTGGAGCCTATGATGAATTCTCGCATTAGACAAATCAAAGTTGAGCTTCTTGATGGCCCAAAATGCCTTATGCTCTAACTCAACTGGTAAGTGACACGCTTTTCCATACACCAAACGGTAGGGAGACTGACCAAGGTCGATCTTGAATGCAGTCCGATGGGCCCACAAGGCATCAATAAGCCTAAGAGACCAATCCTTCCGATTGGGATTAATAGTTTTCTCTAAGATTTATTTGATCTGCCTATTAGACACCTCCACTTGGCCACTAGTTTGGGAGTGATAAGGGGTAGATAACTTATGGGTGATCCTATACTTTTTCATTAGGGCCTCAAAAGGCTGATTACAAAAGTGAGTACCTCTATCACTAATTATTGCACGTGGTGCACCCAAGCGAGAAAAAATGTTCTCTTTTAGAAACTGGACCACCACTTTGTGGTCATTAGTTTTACAAGGTATGGCCTCTATCCATTTAGAAACATAATCAACGGCCAAAAGTATGTACAAATTCCCAAAAGAATTAAGGAATGATCCCATAAAATCGATGCCCCATATATCAAAGATCTCAACTATCAAAATAGGGTTGAGGGGAATTATGTTCCTCTTATTGATACGGCGAAAAGACTGGCAGGCGAGACAAGCCTTACAAAAATCAAAAGCATCTGTAAATAGAATGGGCTAATAAAATTTGCATTGGAGAACCTTTGTGGCAGTTTTCTTAGGTCCAAAGTGTCCACGACATGCATGATTATGACAAAAAGAGAGAATAGAATGTTGCTCATGATTAGGAACACATCGTCCAATAATCTAATCTAGACATATCTTAAACAAATAAGGATCATCCTAGAAAAAGTGCTTAACTTGGGAATGAAATATATACTTATCTTGGGTGGACTAGTGATCCGGAGTCACACCTGAAACTAAGAAGTTGACAATGTCAGCAAACCATGGTTCACTGGACATTGTAAATAATTATTCATCTGAAAAGTTCTCGTTGACTGGAGAATCGACAATCAAAGAATTGGAAAACTGGGATAAATGGTCTGCAACTATGTTTTCAACTCCTTTTTTATCCCTAATTTCTAAATCAAACTCTTGCAAAAGTAAAACCCACCTAATAAGACGGGCTTTGGCATCCTTCTTCTGAACTAAGTATTTGAGAGCAGAATGATTAGTATACACCACCACATGTGAACCAACTAAGTAAGATCGAAACTTTTTTAATGCAAACACAACCACTAAAAATTCTTTTTCAGTGGTTGTATAATTGAGTTGTGCATCATTGGAGGTCCTACTAGCATAGTAAATAACAGTGGGCAACTTATTAATCCTTTGACCCAAAACTGCTCCTATGAAAAAATCCGAAACATCACACATCAGTTCAAAAGGTTCAGTCCAAATAGGTGGTTAAACAATGGGTGCATTGGTCAATTCCTTCTTAAGTTGTTTGAAGGATTCTAGGCACTCTTTAGAAAGCTCAAAAGTTTGATCTTTGGCAAGTAATGAAGGGAGAGGTCGGGCTAACTAACTAAAGTTATTAATAAACCTTCTATAGAAGCCCGCATGCCCTAGAAAAGACCGGACGTCCTTAACAGATTGAGGAGGTGGTAAATTATCAATTAAATCCACTTTGGCTCTATCTACCTTAATTTCCTTCTTAGATATTACATGGCCTAAAACAATACCAGATTTAACTATGAAATGGCATTTCTCCCAATTCAAAACCAAATTCTTAGATATGCACCTTTTCAAAACTAAAAAAAGATGATGAAGACTTTCAGAATAGGAATTCCCATAAATTGAAAAGTCATCCATAAATACTTCTAATAATTTTTTGACCATATCAGAAAAGATGCTCATCATGCATCGTTGGAAAGTAGCAAGGGCATTGCAAAGCCCAAAGGGCATATGCCTTTAAGCAAATGTTCCATATGGGCATGTAAAAGTGGTCTTATGTTGGTTCTCTAAAGCAATTGGGATCTGGTTATAGCCATAAAATCCATCAAGAAAATAATAGTATTCATGTCCAGTTAACCTCTCTAACATATGGTCAATGAATGGCAATAGGAAGTGGTTCTTCCAAGTTGCCACATTAAGTTTCCTGTAGTCTATACACACTCTCCATCCTGATTGGACATGGGTTGGAATTAGTTTATTATTGGCATTAGGAACTACAGTCACACCAGACTTCTTAGGCACTACGTGAACTAAGCTTACCTATTGGCTATCAGAAATAGGATAAATTATTTCATGATCCAAGCACTTTAGGATCTCTTTCTTAATGGCTTCCCTCATCATTGGGTTAGCTCTTCTTTAGGGTTCCGTGAATGGTTTGGAATCCTCCATAAGATGTATATGATGTTGTACAATAGAAGGGCTTATACCCTTGATATCAGCCATGGTCCAACCTAGGGCTTCCTTATTATCTTTTAACACTTTAAGTAACTCCTCTTCCTAGCTAGAAGTCAAATTTGAAGAAATTATTACAGGAAGAGTCTGGTCAGGCCCTAGGAAAGCATACCTTAAATTAGATGGCAACTCCTGAAGATCTAGCTTAGGGGGCTCAACTATGGAAGGTTTGGGAATGGAATTGGAAAGGGGTCCTAAGGGTTCCACAGGTGTGTGAAGACTCAAGACTTCAGAAAAGAAATTTTCACTATCATCTTCCAACTTATCCATACACTCTTGGAATTCTAAATCAAAATCAATATCAAAGTTGGTAACTAAATCATCAAAAAAATCCAGAAAACCCTCAAGCATATTGATCTCTTCTTCCATATGTTGTTGCTTGCCTATCCTAAACATGTTAAACTCAACAGTTTGGTTACCAAAAGATAATCTTAGGAAACCATTATTGGTAACCAAGAATGGTCTTCCTAGAATTATTGGGATCTCATCCTTGGTTGAGAAGGGCTTGGTATCTAACACAATGAAATCAATAAGGAAAATAAATTCTTCCACCTTTAGTAAGATATCCTCAACTATCTCTTTAGGAATCTTAACAGACCTATCTGCCAATTGAAGAGTAGTTCCAGTGGCTTTCAATTCTCCCAATCCAAGTTGCTTGTACACATGGTAAGGTAAAAGATTCACACTTGCGCCAAGGTGAAGTAAGGCATGCTCAATGTAGGTGTTGCCTATGACACAAGATATGGTAGGGCTCCCTGGATCCTTATACTTGGCTGTTATAGGCTGAGAAATTATGAAACTAATGTTACCTATCAAGAACTCCTTTTTGGGCACACTAGTGATACTTTTGTGAGTACACAAATCTTTCAGTATCTTTGCATATGCGGGGATCTGGGATATGACATCCAAAAGAGGGAGGTTCACTTCTACCTTTTTGAAGACTTCTAAAATTTTATCCATGGAAGCAGTCTTCTTTTTGTGTACCAAGCGATTAGGAAATGAGATAGGATGAACATAAGGACTGTTGGGGATTTTCCCTTTTTTAGAAGAATCATTTTTTGTTTCCTCAACCAAATCATCTTTAGTTTCAGAAGAATCTTTAGGTTCATTAGACGAACCTGGAACAAGAGGCACACTTGTGTCCTCAACTGACAGAGAGTTAACAGGAGTAATAGATGAGGAAGATTTAGGAATGCTCTGTTGGTACTCTCTACCACTCATAAGGGCATAAAAAATATTACTTTAGTTAGAGGTCCCTTGTTGGATCTGATCTTGTACTATATTTAGTGGTGCATTAGTTGGTGCCTGTGAACTAACAGGCTGATGATGCCTAGGGTTAGGCTCTGGTTAGCTGGGTAAAGTTCCTTTCTCCCTCTCACGCATAATTGAGACAGCTTGAGTGAGTTCTCTCGTAAGATTTTGATAGCTTGTCATGAGGAGGGCCATATTTTTTTCCAAGTCACTTATTCTACTTGCCTCTCCAGTGTTGGTAAACCCAGGGGGGTGCTGATAAGATGATAGGAGAGGGGCCCTAGGAAAACTAGCCTGAGGTCCTACATTTGACCTAGGAAAAGTATTTTGAGAAAAAGATTGTTGCGCAAAGGGAGGCCTTTGGAGTCCAGGTTGACCTTGATTATGGAAATTTGAAGGCCCTGCTTGGTTGCCCTGATTCCAAGAGAAATTTGGGTGATTTCTCCATCCTGGATTGTAAGTGTTACTATATGGATTATTCTGGTATAAAGCATTAACACTATCATTAGAAGTGCCCCCATAGGTGTTGGGGCATTCTTCTATGACATGTCCAGGGGACTGGCACCAAGCACAAATCTTAACCAAATTGACTGATGATGGCTCTCTAGGAGCAATAGCCTCAATTCTCTTGATTAGGCTATCCAAATAGGCTTCCTTGGCTACTATCCCATCCACAAAATATCATTTTCCTCCTATGGTTCTTTCACTCTCTTGGGTTGATTCCCACTCATAGGTTTTGTCAGCTAAGTCAAGTAAGAATCCCCATGCCTTTCTATAAAGGATGTGAATCCCTTAGGGCACATAGACTCTATCATTTGTTTAGTTGGGTAATCAACACCATCATAAATTATTTGACATAAATGTCATAAGTCTAGGCCATGGTGAGGGCATTCTTGGAGTAGATCCTTGAATCTCTCCATAAGTTTGGAAAATAACTCACTAGGCTTTTGCCTAAACTGAAGGATATCACTTCTAAGCTTATTGGTCTTGTGAGTTGGGAAAAACTTCTTAAGGAAGACAACTGTGAACTGTTCCCGTGAGGTTATGGAATTTGTGGGTAACCCATACAACCACTTCTTAGCTTGATCTTTTAATGCAAAAGTGATAAACCTAAGCTTAATAGCATCATCAGAAAGTTGTTGGATCTTAATTAGAACACATACCTCTTCAAATTCCCTTAGAAATAGGTATGCATCCTCAGAGGTCAACCCATGGAAGTGGGGCAACATAGTGATGTATTGAGATTTGAGTTCAAAATTATTGTCCTGGGCTTGTGGTAGAACTATGCAGGAAGTTTGGGCTGTTCTAGCAGGATAGAACCTATCTTTTAGAGATTTAGGTGAAGGGTTTTGATGTTGGTCTCCCATATTGAAAGGTTTTAAAGAGAGTAAACGTATAGGGTTACTACTTGTTGGATTTATTCTTTCTAACTAATTCTTAGTATTATGTACCCACCTAACACTCATGCAATAGAAATCTATCCACAACTAGAGTAAGACATGCACAAAAGAATGGATAGCAAAACTTTTTTTTAATGATTTTTTGATTTTTTTTTTTTTGAATTTTTTTTTTTTTTTTTTTTTTTTTTTTTTTTTTTTTTTTTTTTTTTTTGATTTTTTTTGGCTTTTTGAGAGCTTACCGGCAGGGATCCGGGGTTGCTCAGGTATATTCCTGAGGTACTACTACAGGGTGAAACCTGTCTTTATCATACTGTGAGGCATGGCGACCTCCACTGATACAACTATTATTGCAAGTTGTTCTTCTCAGGAATTCAATAAAAGAAAAGGAAAAACAAAACAAAGCAAAAAAAA